>NC_057803.1:602420879-602424230 GCF_018294505.1 Triticum aestivum
CTTGGCCTATTTATATATTTAACTATATCAACCAGTCGGTGTGCACGTTTACGCCACACATATCTTTCCCATGGGCCTAGAACATTATCAAATGAACGACCAAATATGGCAGTTATTGCGCCCCACGTCATTTTTCCGCATGTGCTAATGTTTCATCTTGTTATTGTGTTGTTGCTTAGTCAGATTTTTTATGATTTTCTTTGTGTAAGTGGTGACTTTTTTTGTAATTATGTGACCGCTTAATTTTTGAACATTTTTAAATTCGTGAACTTTTTAATTCGCAAATATTTTTTGAATTCATGAACATTTTTCCAAACTCACGCATATTGTTTCCAAAGTCGTGAACATATTTCAAACTGACAAAGATTTTATGAAATTCATGAACATTGTCTCGATTTATGAAACTATTTTAGTTCACAAACACTTATTTAAAAATTCATGAACATTTTTCAATCTCGATAACAATTTTTGAAATTAGTGAACATTTTTTTAGCTGCATCAATATTTTTCAAGTTGTCGGACATTTACGAAAGTTGTGTACATTTCTGAAAATCATGAAAATTTTCTAATTTTATTTAATATACAAAGTTTTTGTGAAATTCATTTGTTTTTATCCATAAAGATTTTTAATTCACGAGCATTTTTCATATTTATGAATCTTTTAAAATTTATGAATATTTTCTAAATTTACAAGCATTTTATTTTTCAAAATAGGAAAATAAAAATTACTGAATTTGTGAACATTTTCAGAAATTCAATACTTTTTTGAAAAATCGAATAGAGAACAAAAAACTCAATGCAAAAAAGCAGGGACACCCGCACCCGCAAAGGGCCGACCCAAAGTGTGTGTGTGGGTGCGCGTTTGCTCATTTCCTCCCGCACAAGTCGGCGAATAGGAGCACTCCCAAGTAGAAGGAATATCCTCCTATGATCATTCCCAAACATGCATATGAGAGGTGTGTTTATCCATGACCAAACCTGGCCAACAGGCCGGCCTGGCTCGGGCATGACACTGCCCACCTGTAAACGGGTCTGGCATGGCACGACACACGGAAACCCATTTATAAGCGGGTTGTGTCGTGCCAATGTGCGCGCCTCATCTTACAACGACGCATTAATTAAAAGGTCTGACCCACGACCCATAAGGACCGTGGGCCTTTTTTTGCCCAATTACTTTAAAAATTCATAAAATTTTGATAAATTGAAAGAAAAAAACTTAAAAAAGAGGCAAAGTGCCATATGGGATCAATTTTGAGCTTTATTAGTAGCTACCTTGTGAAGACCCTTAATCATCGGGAAGGAAAAGGAGTACAAAGCCACACTCTAGATTACAAAAGGAAAAGGCAATTACGAAACGATAAGAAAAATTACAAAAAAGAAAAGGAGTACACCGCTGTACACTCTTCCGGTTCTTCTTCATGAATGGTAATATTTTGGAACGTGGATACCATTTCTGTGTTATCGATAGCAATGGCGAATCTTGAAAGAAAATGAAGGAGAGTGGGGGCTCAAAGTTAACCGTGTGAAAGAAAACCATCAACTCTCAGTTTTTTAGTTCAAATAAGGTTAAATTTTGATACAAGGCTAGGTTGAATACAAGTATATTTTTCTTTTCAATTTTTGGCGGGGATTGAAGCACACCCCCACCCCCTCTTAGATTCGCCACTGATCGATAGTGTGTTGGCTCTCATTCTGGCCAGTTCCCCATCTTTCGTGATCATTAGTGTTTTTTTTAACATATCTGGGATGGGACCGGTTCTTCTCTACTTACGTAGATATTCTTTTAGCTAGACTCAAATCAAAAATCTAACTGAGCTAATCAAATTTAAATCTTACTGGATACCCCCTCCGTTCTAAATTACTTGTTGCAGGTATGGATGTATCTAGATGTATTTTAGTTCTAGATACATTCATTTCTGCAACGAGTAATTTGGAACGGAGGGAGTAGAAGAGAGGTGCATGGGAATTCGACAAACCACAATTAGAGACCGAAGTAGTTCCTCCTTAAAGAAATATAAGAGCGTTTAGATCACTAGGGGGATGACCAACATTAGTTAGCTTCTTGTCACCAGGATTATCCATCAAAGTTTAGCTTGTATACATACATGCACAGAAATTGTGTAGTCGAAACTTTGGTACCAGTCTGTGTTTTCTTCCTACATCTGTTTTGTGTTGCTGAAGAAGGCTGATGAACTACATACACTGTCAGAATCGTTTCCTAGTTGATGGTGAGACGGAGCAGAGGTATTGGGCTCATAGTATCTTATTAGGGTGCTGCTCACCCGTGGCCATGGGGAAGAAATGCCAGTTCTTGCCTTCTACTATCTCCTCCTCCGGCGCGGCGCCACGGCCGTCGGCATTGCCGAACACGAACTCCCCGGCGCTATCGGGCACCTCCTCCTCCTCCTCATCATCATCGTCTATGCCCCTGGCGTCGGCGCCTTGACACAAGGAGGCGACGGGGACGTGGCCGTCGAGAAGCGAGCCCTGCTCGCTGCGCCGGTGCAGCTTCCGGAACAGCCGCGGCGACGAGGAAGGGGACCCCGGCTCCGGTCCCGGCGAGACGAGGGGTCTGCCCTGCTGCCGCAGCTGGTAGGCCGCGTGGTGGAACAGCAGCTCGTGGCCTCCGTCGTCGACGAAGCGCGCGAAGGGGACCTCGGGGGAGGACGGCCCCGTGGTGGCAGGGGGCGTGCGCGGCGCGGTGGAGGGCTCGGTGGTGAGCGCGGAGTAGAGCACCGGCGGCGACACCAGCTGCTGCGGCCCGCGCGCGTAGGGCCCCACGGCGAACATGCCGGGCGAGCTGCCCGCGGTCCCGTGGAGGTCCAGGAGGACTGGTGAGGGCGCCTCCGACTGGAAGAGCGAGGAGGCCGGCGACGAGGGCGGCGCGGCGAAGGCGAAGACCGGGTGGGCAGGCGGGGCCTGGTGCACGTAGGCCGACGCCGATGCTGTGTGGGATGCTGCGGCGAGCGGGCGTGGCGGTGTGTCCCCGTCGTCGGCGTAGGCTGCGGCGATGACGCGGCGCGGGTGGGCGTGGAAGTGCGGGCGGAAGCAGAGCGTGGACGACAGCCGCGACCACCACCGTTTCTTCTGCAAAAGCAAAGCAAAACATCTCTGTCAGTCAGACAGTTGATCTTTTTCAGTCGTGAGGCAAAGCAATGTGAACAACTGAATTAATGAATTATTGAGTTGGGTGCAAAATAAACCAGTTTAACTACATATCAGTCGGCTGATTTTCGAATTCGAGGTCAGCCAATTTTTGAACGAATGAAGTGCCTCGCCAGAGAGAAGGAAGGGGCCCCCGTCATCACCCCAGTGTCTTTCTTAAGGTTCAGGATGGGGACAATGGTGTAC
>NC_057803.1:602424513-602434763 GCF_018294505.1 Triticum aestivum
GGGAGTGGTTCCGGAGAGGGCAGGAAGGAAGTAGATGTGCGGGAGGTTGAAGAAAAGACTGGGGCCGTTGATTTTGCATCCCAAGTTGACTGACGTCCAGCCACTCCCAAAAAAAACACGTGGTTGATTAGTTTGGCAGACATGCATGTGAAGAATTGAGCAAGATGCGCTCTCTCTCTCTGTGTGTCTTTTTTTAAGGAGGAAGACCTCCGGCCTCTGCATCTGGCCGATGCATGCAGCCACTTTATTAGTTATTCACAAAAGACCTTATAAACGAATACATCAGTAAGTCTGAAGCCATCGTCTACGCAACATCTGTCTTTATTCATGTCCAGTTGATGAAGGAATGCTGATAATCCAGGGCCTAATATCACAGACCTCGCAGCTAAGCCTAACATCTATGACCTGAGGCATGTAAGTAATTTCCATAGTGGCATCATCATGGCATTGCCATTGCCATTGCCAATTGCCATGCGTGCGTATTTGTGATGAGTGGTGGAGGTAAGAGTGGGTGACTTTTGGCGCCATGGAGATTGCAACACATTTTGATGTACTATCAAAGGTCAAAGTAAACTGTGGATGGATGGATGGGTACATGAGACATTTACAACTACTCCCCGGAACCAGGCAGTTTCATTCATTCATTCAGCACGTGCGGCTAGGCTAAGATATGCCAAGGCCAAGCCAACACACAACACAACCGTACGTACGTTAGGCTGACATGATGGATAGATGGATGGATGGTAGGGTACGTACGTTAGGCTGACATGATGGATAGATGGATGGATGGTAGGCACTGACCCACCAGACCGGACGCTTCTGCTACTACGTACTTGCTAACGCACACTAGTAGTCAATTCAAACTAAGATGAAAGAACCAAGCTGGGGTACCTTCACGCGTGAAGGCCTCAAGGGATCGACCCAAGCAAGCAAGCAGGAGGACGGACGTACCGTAGCGGCGGCGGAGAGGTCGTGGTCGTGGTCGTGGAGATGATGGTGGTTGGGGCGCAGGCCGAGGCCGGTGCTGCTCTGCGCGGCGGCGGCCAGAACGACGGCGGCCGCGTTCACCGTGTGCAGGCTGCTGCTGCTGCTGTCCTCCCCTGCCGCTGCCCTTGCCCTTGCCTGCTGCTGCATCCTAGCTATCTATCTACCTACCTAATCTTGTCTGTGGTGGATGGATCTGTATGGGTAGGGACCAACTAAGTATATAGCTAATCAATTTGTCATGCACGCATGGCAACAGAGGCCTGCTCAAGGAGGAGGAGGAGCAGGAGCAGGAGGAAGAAGAAGAAGAAGAAGAGCCTGCTAGCTATTGACAATGAAGTTAGTAAAGTAGCTCCCTCACCTCGCCTAAATGGTGAAGAAAGAAAGGAAAAGATATATATAAAGAGATGAAGCAAGGTGGAAGGAACGCGTTCTCTTCTTCTTCTTCTTCTTTCTCGTCCCCATTTCGACGTGTGGAGCGGGGCAGCCATCGCCATCGCCATCGACGGAGACAGAGACGGTTTGTTTGATCGAGTCAATCAATTGGCAAAGGTAGAAGGAGCCAAGCGCGCACGCTCGTGCACCATGACAATGACGCACCCTCACGCATATCGCTTATCTATATCTATCTCACGCACCATCCACTACTACTATGCATTGCCCTGTCTAGTCTATGTATCTATGCTTCCAACCCACTCCTCATGTCTCATGTGCTCCCAAAAATTAACACAACAGCCGGCCTGCACCACAAATCCCAAAACACTAGTACCATCCTTCACTACTGCACTTGGGGCATCTCCAATGCCGACTCTTAAACCGCCCACATATGTCGGGACAACTTCAAGATGGGCTATGAGGGCATCTTCAATACAAGCCCTTCAAATGTACATCGTAAAAATGTCCGTCGACACATCCAAGACATGTCCGCGGACAAGATAGGGAAGGCAGCCATCCTAAAATATTCTTCATTTGTCTGGCTAGGAGGAGGAGGAGGAGGAGGAGGGAGAAAGGAAAGCGGGGCTCACGTGGTTGCTTTTTTTATGTGCGTGTGTGGCCGGGAGGAGATATGGGGCCCACATGGCTGCTTTTGGTTGGACATGCGGATATCCATACACCCGTAAAACATTTTTCAAGTTTGCAATCAATGTACCCAAGTTGAGACATGGAGACTAGTCCGCGTACATTTAAGGGACCTATTGGATGACAACAACGGTTTGGACACTATAGTCCGGACATATTTCACTAGTGCCATCCTTCACTAGTGCACTTAGGTCATCTCCAACGCCGACCCTTAAACCGCTCACATATGTTCGGACCGCGCGGACAGCTCCGAGATGGGCTACGAGGGCATCTTCAACGCAAGCCCTTCAAATGTACACCGTAAATGTCCGTGGACACGTCTGAGACATGTCCACGGACAGGATAGGAAAGGGAGCCATCTTAACATATTCTTCATTTGTCCGGCTGGGAGAAGAGAGAGAGAGGAGAGCGGGGGTCACGTGATTGCTTTTTTTATATGTGTGTGTCTGAGGTGTGCCGCTGGCAGGAGAGAGGAGAGAGGGGGGTTGCTAAAATTTTGTAGCATAGATTTTGCTTCTCGGGTGTGGTTGAAATGACAACTCAACTGCTAAGGATTATAAATATTATTTGGCTCCTCTTATGTCGAATCAATAAATTTGGATGAAATATATACTACCCTCGAAGACTGTCACAATCCCCTATACTTGCTGGTGATCACCAATGTCAGTGCTAAAACCGACGGATCTCGGATAGGGGGTCCCGAGCTAGTAGTCTTGGCACGATGGTAACATGAGAAAATAGGAGACACAATTTTACCCAGGTTCGGGCTCTCTCTGAGATATAATACCCTACTCCTGCTCTTGTTTATATTTTGTGGATGGGGAACAAAGTACAGAGAGATCCACCTCGAGATCGTATGAATGAGTTCTAACCTCAAAAAATCTTGCCTCTATAGACTAAACCCCTCGGTTTATATAGGCACCGGGGGTATTTAGGATTACAAATATATCGGCTACTACTAGGGATAACATGCATTAAGTACACCGGGGTCATTCAAACACGTCTGAAGTGTACGCCAAGTCTTCGAAGGTTTCCACCTTGAGTACGCCGGGGTCCAGGGCATGCGAGGCCCATTCTTCAATTGTCGGTGGGCAGGCCCTTGCCGATAGTTGTTCATACTGTGCGGCCCGCACAGGGCCCATCAATTTAGGGGCCCCCATACTTTTTATATGCCTTTGTACATATTTTTCCAGGGTAGGCGTTGGTTCATGCATAGAGCTGGGCCCCTGCTCGCTGGCGCGTGACTTCCCCCGCGATTGAGTCCACCGGGCGGGCCGCTGTTCGAGCATCCCATGCCACTGCTCGATGCCTGGATGGCTCGATGCCTCGATTGCGATCCCAGCCGCCAGGGTGCTAGGGTATGCTGATCTGCTCGATGCCTCGATCTCCCTTCAAAAAAGCTGATCTGCTAGATTTGTAACCAATGGGCGGTTTAGTTCTGCTCCATCGATCGCATTGAGAATCCATGGGCAGGCGACACGGCACATGCTCATCCTCCTGCCTCTGGCACAATCGAGACATCCAGATCTGACAAAGGCAGGATGAGGTTACGTTGTACGTTAGTTTTGGTATTGCAAATACAGTATCTCATTTGTTCGCAACTTCTCATTCATCGATTATTCCTCCCGTGATCTCGGATTCTTGAGCCACATAGGAATACCGCTGGCTTCTTGCTCCTAATTCTATTCCTTTTCTCCTAATTCTTATTTCCTAATTAACTTTTCGCAGGGATCAATGGAAAGATATGTTCTTGCATTATTGCTCCTCGATTAAAGATCACAATATAGCAATTCAATCTCACGGGACACAAGACTAGGTGAGTTAGACGGTTCGTTTAATTGTCAAACATTGATGCATAATCTCCAATTGATATCTGCTGCCATATCACTATAATTTTATTTTATTCATCTTCATATCTTGTGTTTCAGTACAACATAATTTGTTACATAAGACACTATATAAAATATATATTATAATTGCTCGATAGTTTATTTTTTCTACTGATATAGAGCCCCATTTTTTAGTTTCACATAGGGCCCCGGATTTTATCGGCCCGGCCCTGTCGATGGGTCCCTAGCTCGGCCCATAAATGGCATGCCGACGTGGTGTGCCCCCTCCCCCAATGCAGGACACCATCACTTGTGACGAGCCTCCATGATGCAAGCAAAATTGCCCTTACAGAGCATGAGTGTCTCGTCATAGTCATTGGAGCTCCAGTAGCGTTCCTTCTTGCACATCGTTAGCCTAGGGGCATTCACCCTGAAGTCGGCGTCGTCGGGGGAGTCACGGGGCATGGCCATCATGACCTCTGGATTGGTCGGCTAGCTAGCAGCGGCCGTGCCTTATCTGCTTGGCAAGTCAGTCAATGCACAACAATAATGTTGCATCCTAATTTTGATCATAATACAAAAACACAGAGTACTGCAGTAATTTCCATATAGGATTGGAAGGCGACGCGTACACGATGGGTCGTAAAGCCACAACCGAAACGAATGTCAACTTTGGATTTATACTAAACATTTTTACTTTTTTTATAAGTTGTTGGATGTTATTAGCTTATATTTATATTAGCCAAAATGACAACATATCGTGTTGTTAGATAATAAGATATATTGTATCCGATATAAATTTTAATGTGTTAACTACAAATACACATGCATTAAGTTGAAACAATATTTAATGCTAGAGTTTATTTGAGACATCATTTCATGAGAGAGAAAAGTATTGTTCAAATACATATCTATTTACTTGTGTGTTCACATATATATTTTTCATTTTTAAATATCTTGTAATGAGATATAAAGTAACGTATTTACACTAGTAGAAAACAGGGCTATGGTCCAGGCCGGCTCAGCCCATTAGTCCCGGTTCAGTGTAGAACCGGGACCAATGTGGGCATTGGTCCCGGTTCGTGAGCCCAGGGGGCCGGCCGGGCCACGTGGGCCATTGGTCCCGGTTTGTCTGGACCTTTTGGTCCCGGTTGGTGGGACGAACCGGGACCAATGGGCCTCGCTCCTGGCCCACCACCATTGGTCCCGGTTGGTGGCTTGAACCGGGGCCAAAGGCTCCCCTTTAGTCCCGGTTCATGCCACCAACCGGGACCAATGAGGTGCCTATATATACCCCCTCGCGCAAGAGCAGAGCACAGTGCTCTGTTTTTTCTGGCCGAGGGGGAGAGGGCTTTGTGGTGCTCTAGCTCACCTCCTATGCACATGAGGTGTTTGATGGAATGCCCGAGCCACACTACTTAAGCTTTCTCCTCTTGAAGCTCGACCTCCAAGCTCCATTTTCCTCGAGATTTGTCTAGATTTAGCGGTCCGTCACGCCCCGTCCCCGTCTTCACCGCCGTCGATCACCCGCGCCGATCTCATCACCGACACCACCGTGGTGAGCCTCTTGTTCTTATCTTCTTTCTGAAAGGAAAAATATTCTTACTTGTATCTTTAGATAGATACTTGTATCATTTTCTTACATTTATTATTGCATCTTATATAGTGCGATGGTTTTGGTATCCGCCCCCGTCGGCCCTCGTCCTATCTATGATTCGGATTTGGTATGTATATTATCTTTATAACTATTGGTTCATTTATTGTTTATGAAAATTATGCCGACCAACGTGACATAGATTTTATTTATCTAGGATGTATGTGAATCGGAAATGCCAACCGACCCTATTGTCGAGAGGTTAAATTTAGTTGAAGAAGAAAACAATTTGTTGAAGGAAAAAATAAAAAAAATTGAGGAGGAGAAGATGATATTGGAGTTGCATGTTGCGGATGTCGTCGATGATCACAAGATCAAGATGGATGCAATGCGCTTGAAGATTAGAAAGATTAGAAAATATGCCATTCATACCGAGGCTTGGTATCATTATGCCGTTGGATCAATTGTTACCTTGGTTGCGATTATGATCGCATTTTTTTTCGCATTGAAATGTTTTACATAGTTTCAATGTATGGTTTAATTAATTAGATGCTCTGGAGAGCTATATGTTGTTAGATGAGAACTATGTATGCACTTTGGTTTTAATGTCATGATGAACTTCTATTAATTTGGACACTTAATTATATATAATGCACGCAGATGAACCGGCAATGGATGTACGGTGACAGACACACCCGCGAGTACATTAAGGGCGTGCATGAGTTTCTCGATGCGGCTGAGGCAAACAAGCAGAATGATTTTATGTGTTGTCCATGCACTGAATGTGGGAATACGAGGTCTTACTCTAACCGGAAAATCCTTCACTCCCACCTGCTTTACAAGGGTTTCATGCCACACTATAATGTTTGGACGAGGCACGGAGAAATAGGGGTTATGATGGAAGACGGCGAAGAAGAAGAGTACGATGACAATTATGTGCCCCCTGAATACGGTGATGCTGCAACGGGGGGAGCTGGTGAAGATCAAGAGGAACCAGACGATGTGCCCAATGATGCTGCCACGGGTGAAGCTGCTGAAGATCAAGAGGAACCAGACGATGTGTTCGATGATGATGATCTCCGCCGGGTCATTGTCGATGCAAGGACGCAATGCATTAGTCAAAAGGAGAAGCTGAAGTTCGATCGCATGTTAGAGGATCACAAAAAAGGGTTATACCCCAATTGCGAAGATGGCAACACAAAGCTCGGTACCGTACTGGAATTGCTGCAGTGGAAGGCAGAGAATGATGTGGCTGACAAAGGATTTGAGAAGCTACTGAAAATATTGAAGAAGAAGCTTCCAAAGGATAACGAAATGCCCGACAGTACATACGCAACAAAGAAGGTCGTATGCCCTCTAGGATTGGAGGTGGAGAAGATATATGCATGCCCTAATGACTGCATCCTCTACCGTGGTGCATACAAGGATCTGAACACATGCCCGATATGCGGTGCGTTGCGGTATAAGATCAGACGAGATGACCCTGGTGATGTTGACGGCGAGCCCCTCAGAAAGAGGGTTCCTGCGAAGGTGATGTGGTATGCTCCTATAATACCACGGTTGAAACGTCTGTTCAGAAACGAAGAGCATGCCAAGTTGATGCAATGGCACAGTGAGAACCGAAAGAAAGATGGGAAGTTGAGAGCACCCGCTGACGGGTCGCAGTGGAGAAAAATCGAGAGAAAGTACTGGGATGAGTTTGCAAAGGACCCAAGGAATGTATGGTTTGCTTTAAGCGCGGATGTCATTAATCCTTTCGGGGAGCAGAGCAGCAATCACAGCACCTGGCCCGTGACTCTATGTATGTATAACCTTCCTCCTTGGATGTGCATGAAGCGGAAGTTCATTATGATGCCAGTTCTCATCCAAGGCCCTAAGCAACCCGGCAACGAAATTGATGTGTACCTAAGGCCATTAGTTGAAGAACTTTTACAGCTGTGAAATGGAAATGGTGTACGTACGTGGGATGAGCACAGACAGGAGGAATTTAACCTTAAGGCGTTGCTGTTCGTGACCATCAACGATTGGCCCGCTCTCAGTAACCTTTCAGGACACACAAACAAAGGATACCACGCATGCACGCACTGTTTAGATGACACTGAAAGTATATACCTGGACAAATGCAGGAAGAATGTGTACCTGGGCCATCGTCGATTTCTTCCGACCAACCATCAATGTCGAAAGAAAGGCAAGCATTTCAAAGGCGAGGCAGATCACCGGAAGAAGCCCGCCATACGCACCGGTGATCACGTGCTTGCTATGGTCAATGATTTACACCACGTAATCTTTGGAAAGGGTCCCGGTGGAGTAGCTGTTCCGAATGACGCTGAGGGACACACACCCATGTGGAAGAAGAAATCTATATTTTGGGACCTACCCTACTGGAAAGACCTAGAGGTCCGCTCCTCAATCGACGTGATGCACGTGACGAAGAACCTTTGCGTGAACCTGCTAGGCTTCTTGGGCGTGTATGGGAAGACAAAACATACACCTGAGGCACGAGAGGACCTGCAACGTTTGCACGAAAAAGACATCATGCCTCCGAAGCAGTATAAAGGTCCTGCCAGCTACGCTCTTACGAAAGAAGAGAAAGAAATCTTCTTTGAATGCCTGCTCAGTATGAAGGTCACGACTGGCTTCTCGTCGAATATAAAGGGAATAATAAATATGCCAGAGAAAAAGTTTCAGAACCTAAAATCTCATGACTGCCACGTGATTATGACGCAACTGCTTTCGGTTGCATTGAGGGGGCTTCTACCGGAAAACGTCCGATTAGCCATTGTGAAGCTATGTGCATTCCTCAATGCAATCTCTCAGAAGGTGATCGATGCAGAAATCGTACCAAGGCTACGGAGTGATGTGGCGCAATGTCTTGTCAGTTTCGAGCTGGTGTTCTCACCATCCTTCTTCAATATCATGACGCACGTCCTAGTTCATCTAGTCGACGAGATTGTCATCCTGGGGCCCGTATTTCTACACAATATGTTCCCCTTTGAGAGGTTCATGGGAGTCCTAAAGAAATATGTCTGTAACCGCGCTAGGCCAGAAGGAAGCATCTCCATGGGCCATCAAATAGAGGATGTTATCGGGTTTTGTGTTGACTTCATTCCTGGCCTTAACAAGATAGGTCTTCCTAAATCACGGTATGAGGGGAGACTGACTGGAAAAGGCACTCTTGGAAGAGACTCAATAATATGCAGGGACGGATATTCTTGGTCTCAAGCACACTACACAGTTCTACAGAACTCTACCTTGGTGACCCCGTATGTCGATGAACACAAGAACAGTCTGCGCTCCAAACACCCGGAGCAGTGCGACGACTGGATTACATGTGAACACATCAGGACTTTCAGTAGTTGGTTGGAAACACGTCTCAGAGGTGACAACACTGTTTGTGATGAGTTGTACTTGTTGTCCAGGGGACCATCTTTGACTGTATTGACTTACAAAGGATACGAGATAAATGGGAATACATTTTACACGATCGCCCAAGATCAAAAGAGCACCAACCAAAACAGCGGTGTCCGCTTTGATGCAGCAACCGAGAGCGGAAAGGACACATATTATGGTTACATAGTGGACATATGGGAACTTGACTACGGACCTGATTTTAAGGTCCCTTTGTTTAAGTGCAAATGGGTCAATCTGTTAGGCGGCGGGGTACAGGTAGACCCACAATACGGAATGACAACAGTGGATCTGAAAAATCTTGGGTACACTGACGAACCGTTCGTCCTAGCCAATGATGTGGCACAGGTTATCTATGTGAAGGACATGTCTACCAAACCGAGAAAAAGAAAAGATAAGGAAGCGAATACATCATACGATGAGCCAAAGCGCCACATAGTTCTTTCGGGAAAAAGGGACATCCTGGGAGTGGACGGCAAGACAGACATGTCTGAAGATTATGAAAAGTTTCATGAAATTCCTCCCTTCAATGTCAAGGCTGACCCAAGCATCCTGATAAACAATGAAGATTATCCATGGTTACGGTGCAATAAGCAAATGACACAAGCGAAGAAAAAGTGAAGACTTTCTCCCGCAACTATTATGATGATACCATGCCAAATTTGTAACAGATGAACATGCTACCATTGTCCGTTTTGTACATGCACATGCTATGTGGGTAAAATTATGATACCATCCCAACTTTCAACTTTTTCAGAGTTCATTTGAAATGCTTTCATGTCTTATGGTTTGAAACTTTGATACTTCGAAAGTGATTGTCCATTTTGTACACGAAGTGCATCAAGTTTTTGTCGTAACCCTCTCTACTTTTTGGAACATGCTATGTGGGTGAAATGATGATACCATGCCAACTTTCAACCTTTTCAGAGTTCATTTTGAAATGCTTTCCAATTTCAGAGTCATTTAGCTCAAAGAATGAATTAATAGCAAACAGAATAAACTACAAAACTTTTATGAAAATAAAAACAATCAATTAAAATATTATGTTATGATCAACTAAAAGCAAACTATAATATCCTTCAATAGCAAAAAGAATATAATTTTTGTGACCTAAAATCAAACTATAAGTATTTAATTGTAAGTATAAATAAAAAATAAATAGCAAAGAAGAAAAAATTTCTAATTTTATAGTAAAGTTATTCATAAACTAGTGATTCACACAAATTTTTAAAAATTCAAATTTAAACTATTTAAAATTTAAAACTAATGGCACTAACAGAAAGTTTATAATTTTTGTGACCTAAAAGCAAAAAGAAATCACTAAAAAACTGTAAGTATTTAGTTGTAAGTAGAAA
>NC_057803.1:602435622-602440651 GCF_018294505.1 Triticum aestivum
ACTATTCCTTTCTTCTTCTCCTCTTCTTTTTCTTCTTTTCTTCTTCTTCTTCTTCTTCTTCTTCTTCTTCTTCTTCTTCTTCTTATTATTATTATTATTATTATTATTATTATTATTATTATTATTATTATTATTATTATTATTATTATTAGCCGGAAGTAGAGAGAGGTTTCCTAGTGTCAAAGTATTGAAGAAATCCATGCCTTCATCATTAGCCGGAAGTAACCAGGGCATGTTGGTACGAAGTTCTGCAAAGTTGTTCTGGAATGGAGTCCCGGATAGAATAATCCGCCTTTTGGTACGAATTCAGCAAAGGCCTTCCAAATAGCGATATTTGGAAGGCTCTTGCTGAACTTTGTACCAAAAAGCGAATTATCCTATCTGGGACTCCATTCCAGAACAACTTTGAAAAGCTTCGTACCATCATGCACATGTTACTTTCGCCTAATGATGAAGACATGGTTTTGTTGAATCCCTTGACACTAGGCAACCTCCCGACCCCTCGGCGATCCTATCGAACATGAGAGGAAGAAGAGGATAAAAAAAGAAGAGGAAGAAGAAAAAAAAAGAGGAGAAGAAAGAATAGAGGAGATCTTCTCCTCTATTCTTTCTTCTCCTCTTATTTTTCTTCTTCTTCCTCTTTTTTTTATCGGGAACGAGGGTCGTCGAGGGACATAGATGTAGTGTCGTCGTTGTCGATATATACCCCCTCCCGATAGCTTACTATGATTAGGTAGCTAGTTCTATGTTTGGCACTAATATATCCATCTGTCATGTTTGAATAATAATTGCCATGTTGTAAATATTTGTAGAAACTATGGACACCGCCCTAGACGAAGCAACAAAAGAAGCGTTGTTGAGGGACATAATCGCAGAAGGAAGTGATGTCATCTCGTTGTTTCTCAACGAAACCGATGGTCTGGAAGGAGAGGGTGAACAAGCTGGCTACGGTGACCTAATGCCGGTGCAAGAAGAAGAACATGAGGACGGCTCCGGTGACCCAATGCCGGTGCAAGAAGGAGACCGTGATGACGGCTCCGGTGACCGAACCGAGTCCGGCCAGGTATATATATTAGTTAAGCCTATGCTGACTACCTGATTGATGCATTCATTGTTTTGGTATGTACACATATTAATTAAGTCTTTGTTCTTTTTTCTAGCCCTCCGAATCGAGCACAACTTCGGTAAAGAGACGAGGCCCGAAGAAAAAGTTGAGCTCGGATGAAAAGTTTGAGATCATAGCAATCGCGCCCGACGGCCAACCTATTGAACCCCCCCGGACAAAGAGCGCATTTGTTGCTCAGTGCGGGGTTCTGGTTAGGGACAAGATCCCGATAAGCATCCAGCAATGGTTTAAGCCGGCTACAGAAGACCCTGAGGTGTCTTATGTCAATGATATGCAGAAAAATGATCTTTGGACTGAGCTGAAGTCAAATTTCACCCTACCGCCTGAGGATAATCCAGAGAACCCAGTTAAAGAGAAATTAATCAAGTCTTTTGCTCTGAAGAGGATGGCAGAACTATTCAGGAGGTGGAAGAAAGAGCTGAATAAGTTTGTCAAAAATAATGAGACACCAGAATTCAAGGGCAGATATGAGAAGATCAGAGATCACTGGCCCGCATTTGTGGCCCACAAGACATCAGAAAAGAGTAAGAAGATGTCGGCGACAAACAAGCAAAATGCTGCGAAGAAGAAGCTTCACCATCGCACGGGGTCAGGTGGCTACCTCGTAGCCCGGCCTAAGTGGTCCAAGACTGAGAATGATCTGGTTCATAAAGGGATCGAACCAGAGACAATTAACTGGCCAGACCGTTGCCGGACTTGGTTCTTCGGGGCTGGCGGAACACTGGACCCTGTAACAGGGAAGTGCATTTGGACGAACGATCAAATGGACATACCAGTTAGTAAGCTTAAGCGGTATATCGAAGCAGCGCAGGAAGGGACGTTCCTTCCAGACAGAGAGAACGACGAGCTCACAATGGCCCTCGGGAATCCTGAGCACCCTGGACGGACACGAGGCACGCCAGGCTCCATTCCGTGGAAGGTTGGGTTTCCGGACGCAGGCGGTTACAAATCCCATGAGAGGAGGAAAAAAGTGCAGCAGACCCAAATACAGGCGCTGCAAGCAAGGGTAGATGCGATAGAGGAACGAGAAGCAAATTGCAGCAAACGTACTGCCGAAGCCTCCCCCGAAGCTACCCCGCCATCTCAGCGCAGAAGCAGCGTGGCTTCCACCGAGCTGCTTCAGCTGGAGCATGCCTTGACGGCTCCTGCCAGCTATCCCGTGGATGCTATAACGGAGTCTCAAAATTGCCACCTTATGACGCAATGGATGAATTTGAAGGTCAAGGCGGCTGTTGGCTCTGTTTATCCTACTGAACCCGGTGCAACTTTTCACTGCCGGCCGATTCCAGAAGGATATGCTAGGGTGATGGTGGATGAGATAACGGAGGGATTTGAGGACCTCCAGCTTGACCACCCTACCGGTGAAGGGGAGACTCGGCTGGGGTCTGCTCTGAAGACTCCATGCCTATGGCGGAAGGAGCTCATCAACCTTCCGAACTGGACGCCACCGCCTCCTCCTCCTCCTCCGGCGAGTCAGGGCACTCCGCCTCCACCGCCTCCTCCTCCGGCGAGTGACGATCAGGGCCCTCGGCCGGCTCCTTCTCCGGCGCGTGGCGGCACTCCGCCTCCTTCTCCGCCTGCGCCGACGCGCCCGAGCAGCCAGCCTCCTCCTTCTCCGCCTCGTCAGCAAGGGCGGAAGAGATCTGCCGCCGCTCCAGCTGCTCCGGCGCGTCGTAGTCCTTCTCCTCCGCCGCTTAAGCAAGTAAAGAAGACAACCGCTCCGTCTGCTCGGTCGGCGTCTAGCAGTACAACCAGAGGCGGGAGGACATACAGATTCGGTCCTTCTCTGAAGACTCCAGAGAAGTTACCATATGAGAGGACCCTGGAGGAGAACGCCGAGATCGCGCGAGAAGAAGTGAGGAACTTCTTTGAAGGGGTGAAAGCAAAGAAACATCCACCTACGGAGGAGAAGGTAGATCGGGTGAAAGTGAAGCGCACTCTGGCTGCCCTGACAAAACCACCGAAGTCTGATCCGCCGAAAGGAAACTATGACCGCATTATTGGAAAGGAATTTGCCGAAGCGGAGCGGTCGGGAAGTACTATCAGTGATCAAAGGCTGAAAGAACGACGAGCTGGGAAACAAATTGCCCAGCTCGGCGAACAAGCGAAGCAATCGTGCCCCCCGCTCAAGGTGCCTAGCCACAACGTCGATAATGATCCGAGGATGGTGCCCGGTTATAGCAATCTTGCAGATTACCTGCCCGACGAAGTACATTATGAACCCATGGAGGTGCAGATACAAAGATACGAGTACGGGAAGCCTCTCGTCAAAGATGAAAGATCTCTATCAACGATGATGCGAAGATTGCATGATTGGTACTTGAAAATCTGCAGAGACTCTGGGGGGAGGAGTACTTTGTATGTGAAAGTTAAAAAGGAGCATGACCTCGTTGGAATTGATCTGTTGCATGTTCCATTTGAGGAGTTCTATCAGTTTTTCAATCAATTGGCCCTCGATAAAACAACGTTCGCCTGCTACTGTCTGTAAGTAGTACTACTTCTGTCATTAAGTTTCTCTATATAGCTTAGCTCTTTCATTGCATGTATTTATAATCATCCTCACTATATTATGCAGATTGAAGATCGCCGAATTGAAGAAAAGACAAGTCGGTGATATTGGGTTCATTAACACATATCTCATAGATGCAACTCAGGTTAAACTTCATGCCACAGCTACCGAGGCCAACTTGCTACGATCGTTCGTAATAAATCAAAACAAAGATATAATACTCTTTCCTTACAACTTCAGGTGAGTGTTACTGTCTTGTGCGTATTCGGTTTCCCTTATATATTAGTCAAGGTTATAGTAATGTAATTCATGAGTTATGCATGTGTGTGCAGTTTCCACTATATTCTCCTACAGATTAAGCTTGAGCAGGGAGTAGTAACCGTCTTGGACTCTAAACGAAAAGATCCCAAGGAGTATGCGGACATGACTGAAATCCTCAAGAAGTAAGTTAAATCGATCATTATTCACCATATCAGCAACTTTGTTCATTTCCTGATATCAAGTAATTGTTTTCTTTGTCCGGCAGGGTTTGGAGAAAATTCACCAAAACAGTTCCGGGACTGCCGAAGGAGCTGGAATTTAGATATCCGAAAGTAAGTACTATAGTAGCATGTTCCGCGCATCTCCTAGTGATTCAAGCGCTAGTTTCATCAATACCATTTAGCATTCTTGCTTATCCATTTAATTGACCTCTATTTCTTGTAAAGTGGTTGTGGCAGGAACAAGGGAATGATTTCTGTGGATACTACATCTGCGAGTCCATCCGCCACACGACCTGTGAGCGGGGCGGGTACTCTAACGAACAATATGAAGTACGTAAATAACAACATTCACAATTTTATTTTATTACCATCATTTGTGTTGAGTTTCATTCATTCATTTATATATATATATATATATATATATATATATATATATATATATATATATATATGTATGTATGTATGTATTGACCCCCTTCTTCAAATTAGATGTTTCGGAAGCGGGATGAACTCCTAGCACCAGCTCGCATGCGAGCAATTCAAGAGGAATTGGCGGCATTCTTTCTTGACCACGTGATCCCTGAAGACGAAGAATTCTATGTGGACCCTGAGTCCGTATGATTATATTTGTAAGAGATAATTATTGTATATATATAGTTGGTAGTGTCAGATAGATATACGAGAACTTGTTGTTCGACCAATCTCTCGGAGAAGGAGAGGTGGTCGATATCACTTCTCTCTGTATATATGCATATATGTTCATGACGATCTTCCGTTTCCTTCGTTTGCTTACTAGCTAGCTAGCGTGTCTAGTCCTCTCTATACGTATGTATAGTACGTAGCGTCGACCAAGAACGGACATAACAGAGGACACTTCTCTCTATTAATTATAACTAGCTAACACAATATATG
>NC_057803.1:602440854-602449113 GCF_018294505.1 Triticum aestivum
AAACAAAAACCCCAGCCACAGAAGTGCTGACGCGTGGATGCCTATTGGTCCCGGTTGGTGCCACCAACCGGGACCAAAGGGTCTCCTGACTGGGCTCTGCGCACTGCCCACGTGGAGGGCCTTTAGTCCCGGTTCTGGATTGAACTGAGACTAAAAGGGGGAGGTATTAGTACCGACACTTTAGTCCCGGTTCCGGAACCGGGACTAAAGGCCCTTACGAACCGGGACTATAGGCCCTTTTTCTACCAGTGTTAACAACATCTTGATAAATATGTCTAGAGGGTATATAGTTGATTGACTGAGGTATAAATGAATAGAAAGCTCTGGAATGTGTTCATTCATGTCAGCCTAGCATGATTGGTGTCCTTTGCTGCACTAGAGATGACATCATAAATCTACAATTAATATATTACTCCGAAGTGGAGTATAATCTGCCAAAAGTAATTTGAATTTGCAAATCATAGAATGGAATGTTCTGAAGTGGTGAGAATTTGCCGAGACAAGAAATACCCATAGTTGTACGCACAGTATATACTTCATTTTGACATTGGTTTTAAAATAACATGGATATATACATTTATGATGGCACGTCAACTATGAAGTTAGGCATCAAACAAACAAACATACTTTGGGATCACCTTTGGAGCATATCTATCTTGAGGATGGACTGCCACTTACACATATAGTGATCTATGAATACATTGGTCGACAACACTATGTTGTCCATGCATATATTAGGACCTAGAGCGTGATTAGTTTGATGCCAAAAATTGGCATGTCAACATTTGGCAAATGGCAAAGATTGGCTGGTGCTTGGTTGGTAACCATGTTTACTTGTCAACCTCACTAGAAGTTGCCAAATTTTTCTATTGCCAATTGTTTGCTTGCCAAGTATTCGCAATGCCAAATGTTGGCATTCATTTCTCCCAAACGAATTATCCTCCTAGTGTGTTGAAGCTGCAATTTTCTGGCGATGAAGACGAAACGGAAGGTGAGTGACTTTGTGCCATTGTCGCATAGAAAGGAAAAGGTCCTCCACCACGCTTGAGCAACATTGCAAGGGAGTCCGGCCACCACTTATATGCATCATTGTCAAATTTGTAACCTAAATACTCCCTTTGTTCACTTTTATAAGTCGTTTCAGACAAGTGAAATTGACCTGTTTTGCATGTTGTCTGAAATGTCTACAAGCCTTATAAAAGTGAACAGAGGGAGTAATAAAAATTATATCTGTGGACGGACAAATTTGAAAAAATGCTTGACGGTGCACATTCATTCATACCGTAAAAGTCATTTGTTTTACGATTTGGATGGATGCTGCGCTGTGCACTTGATCCATCCATCCATCTGTTGACCAGTTCTAGTGGCATACGTACTAGCGTGCTGACTGACTTGGTCATGGATGAATGCATGACCAAGTCAAAGTTTCTGGCCAACCAGAGTGATGAGCTTTTTGACTTGCGCTCATCTTCAACAGCCAGCCAGAGTGGCAGATTCAGATATGAACAAGCTACTGTAGTAAGGAGTAGTATATATCACTGTCTACATGCCCTTCAGTTAGGGGCATCCATCAATCTTCAGAGCCCATCTATCTCTATCTAGAGGAGAGGGGCTACACAGATAGTACATGTACTGATCGATAACAATAATACCTTGTCCATGAATATATTAGGACCTAGTGTGATAATTGCTGATAAGTATATAATTGCCGGCAAACTATATACTGTTAATATTAACTAATGATGAACAAAGCAGTAGCCTATCTATCTAGCTCTATATGTCTGATGCTGATGGGTACCAAACTCAACTCAACAACAATCCATCTATCTCTACACTCTACACCAACCTCTTTCCTCTTACTACTTATCATCACATCACCTGCGCGCCAAACAAAGTCAACAACAACAACAACAACAACAACAACAACAACAACAACAAACCCCATCCATCTCATATATCAGTCGGTCTCTGGTTAATCATCTTCTAACAAGAAATATCAGTCTCTGCTTGCTTAAACACAACACTTTATTTTACAAGCACCACACTCACACTAGTTAGCAAGATGGAATTAACCAGCACCACTGCTCACCCATACACACATGTTCATTACTCCATTGCCTAGCTACTAATTAAGTAATACCACTCCACTTACATGGATCAGAGTAAGTAGAAAGTATTCACCACACCCTTTTCGTCATCATCATCGATCCAAGTCATCATCAACTTCTTACTTAGCTACCATACTAAGTTTTTCGCCATCATCATCATCATCAGCAGCAGCATACTACGCAGCTTGTTTAGTTAATTTACCCCTGCTGAGAAACAGGGCCTCCTCCACCAAGCATGCTGACCTTCGCCTGACCAAGTGGCTCAGTTGCCGCGCAACCTATCTTCTGAAATATTTTTTTCCGCAGCAAGAAAAACTGATGTTATTATAGGTTCTGAATTCATAACAGGTGCACGGGGCATTCTTCGCAAATTGCAACAAGCAAAGGTTGTGCACCAAGTAGAAGTAATTCCCAACCAGAGGTTATTCACAAGCAAGCATATACATAAAGCGGTATGATACAGCAGACCTTTTCAATTACCAACAGTTAGTTTGCTCTTGATTTGCTGATCCATTACCAACAGTCAGTTTGCTCTTTATTGTCAGGTGAGGTCATTTTCATTTCAATGGAACTCTTGGTTGCAGATGTATTATTGCTCTAGTGCTAGTACTAATCACCAGCAGCAACAGTAGAGTACTTGGGCATCATAAACATGAGAAGTGTAGTGTTGAGATGATTAGTAGCAGAGCATGTAGTGTCTATTGTGCTATTGTGTTGTGTACCAACATTGTGCATCATTGTGTACCAATCAGCATCATATGTTG
This sequence comes from Triticum aestivum, assembly GCF_018294505.1. Lineage (NCBI taxonomy): Eukaryota > Viridiplantae > Streptophyta > Magnoliopsida > Poales > Poaceae > Triticum > Triticum aestivum. The sequence continues at coordinate 602,443,727 of NC_057803.1, forward strand.
GTGAATCCATAAACATCAGAACCAACATTGTGCATCACAACTGTACTGAACAACATCACAAGTTGAGAACTGTAGTGTTGAGATGATATGTATATGTTGCAGATGTAGTATAGGAGGTGTCAATCCATAAACATGAGAACCAAGCAACATATGTTGGTCATGATGTTTCTATATGATGTATTACGGTCGACACAGATGAGATGTCGGCCTCACTTGCAGAAAACAGAGCTTTTTTCCTCTCTGGAACTGAATACAGTTGCAGAAAGCAGAGTAGGTCTAAGAAAAACCTGAGCCTGAGCAGCATTGCCAGCGACTCCGCCGGAAGCAGGAGCAGGAGCAGCAGCATCTGAACCTGCAGCAACGTCAGGAAGAGAGCAGGGCGTGGTGGTTGGCTGCAGTTGATCACCTCCTCCTTCCACCTGCAGGCCAAGGCCATTGCCGGCGGGACTAGCAAGAAGCAGCACATCCTCCCTCTCGCTCTCGCTGTGGCAGTAGTTTTCTGGGCTGATGGGCATGTTGAGACCGTCGGCATCATCGGAAGCATCACCGTCCGGCACGGCAGGGCCGGATTCTTGTAATTCTTGGCCTCCCTTATTATTCCCAGGATGGGTACTAGTAAAAAGCGGTGGCAGATTGAAGTGCTGGGACATGAAGAAATGTGCAGGGGGAGCAGGAGGATTTGGGAGGAGAAGAAGAGGCGACTCTGCTGTTTTGTGGGCGGCGTGGAGGAGGGGCGAGACTTGGATTGGTCCCGGCGCGGCGGCGTAGGTGGAGGCCGTGAGCGACACCACCTCCCAGTCGCCGCCGCCGCCGCTGTCCGCCATTTTCTTTCTTTCTTTCTCCTTCTTCTTCCTGCAGTCAGATTATACACAAGAGGACTAGTACATGGAATCCATGGATGGATCCATGAGCGAGCACAAGAAACAAGAGCCACGACAAAGATGTCTTACCTGCGCGGGGTGAAGAACGGAGAGTCGTCGCCGGCGAGAGGAGAGGAGAGGAGAGAAGCGATCCGAGGATGGCTTGGCATTGAAGCAAAGCAGAGGAGAAGAAGAAGAAGAGGATGGATGGATAGGGACGGACGGTTTGCTTCCTTGCTTCCTTGCGTGGCGTGGGTGGGCATTTGATTGAAACAAACAAATCCCAAACTTATTACACACACCAACCTCCCACAGATATCATGGGTGGATATTTTCACCATCAAGTTAATTAATCACGCAATATCCCACCTAGAGGCTGCCGGGTGGGGCCGGAACCAGTACTCATTCAAACAACCTTGAGGCAAGTCATCCAACCCTTTAGGCCTTGTACAATCGAAGGTGCTTAGGAGAGATGCTTAGAGAAATAAACCAGGCTTTCCTTAAGCACCGATGCTTATTTGTACAGAATAGACGCTTAACTAAGCGTCTCTCTTGTAGAAATAGACACCGGTGCTTCAGAAAAACTCGGTTTATTTTTCTAAACTTCTCTCTAAGCACCTCCCATTGTACAAGGCCTTATAAAGTGGGGGAAACCATCCAATCCTCCCGGCAGTCACAACAGTTGTGCTCGATGTTCAGTTTGGCGCTATAACCATGCAAATATGGAATTGCGGTCGCTTAACTTGACTCCATCGTGCACATACAGTGACAAATGTGTATGCGGGCGGAGCCATCTAGACCTGGAGCAGTATTTGGTTTCGCATCCACGTGTATGGCTGAACCTATCGGTGTGTGATGGCGCTGGCCGACGCATTTTTGCACAAAACCCCATCATATTTTTAAATTTGCACGAAAGAAAAAAACCACACTAGCCAGTCTAGCCACTAAACCCATTACGTTTTCTTAGGGGGTTGCACCCATTACGTTCGGATTTCAATTTGTTTTCTTTTTTGCGAAAAGGATTTCAATTTGTTTTAGGGAAGCCAAGACTTTATTATTACTCAAAGATCACAGAGTTTGAAATACAAGAAAGATCATTTTTTTTGTTCTGATGTCAACCGGGGATAACAATCCTGCATGTATTCAATCTGAGTTTCATCTTGATGATACGCACAAGAAAATATCTTTCTTTTCAACTCTCCCGAGCATACTTGTACGGCAGCACCGAAAACATATATAGAAGGATCCATTAATTCATGGCCACGGCAACAGGAACAAACCACCGTCCTTCATCAATCATCATCGGCTAGTCTAGTAGTCGTCGTCGCCGCCGTAGTCGTCGTACCCACCGCCGCGGTACATGTCCTCCTCCACGCGCTCCGTCACGCGGTCCTCGATCTTGTTCTCCACGTAGCTCGCCCCGCCCGCCAGCGCCAGCCCGCCCAGCACGCCCGCCGCCGCGCCCACCGCCAGCCCGCCCGCCATCCCCATCCCCTTCTTCTTCGTCTTCCCGCCGCTCTGGTCCAGGCCCACCCCCGTCGTGCCACCGTACCCTGCCCCCTGACCCGCGCCGTAAGCAGAAGCAGAGGAGCCGTACCCGCCCGCTCCCTGAGTCTGCTGCGCGGCGGCGCCGTATGCCGGCTGAACAGAGGAGCCGTACCCGCCTGCTCCCTGGGTCGGCGGTGCTGCGCCGTATGGAGGTGGAGCAGAGCCGTACGGTGCTGCTGCATGGGGAGGCGGCGCGGCGGAGCCGTAGCCCGGGTACCCCGACGGAGGCGCTGCCGCAGCGTACGCTCCGTAGCCTCCAGCCCCCGCCGCGGCGCCGTACCCACCACCGTAGGCATCACGGGAGGAGCCGTACCCCGCGGGCGCCGGGTAGCCACCAGGGTTGTTGTCGTAGTACCTGGCCGGCTCCTTGACGGCGACGCGGACGTCAAGCTTCCCCTGGGGCCGCCCGGAGGGCCGCTTGAGCTTGAGATTCCTCGACGCCTTGCCCCCGACGTCGCGGAGAGGCAGCCGTGCCGAGCCGACGAGCGGCTTGACCCCCTCGGCGGCGTTGGCGTGGACGACGTCGATGTAGAGGACCGCGTCCTCCAGGCGGCTGGCGGGCGGGAGCGGGACGACGACCTTCTCGTCCCAGGCGGGGTTGTCGCCGTTGTCGAGGTCGACGCGGGTGGAGCAGCGCGCGCCGGCGTCGATCCAGAGCACGGCGTAGGGCTTGAGGTCGCCGTTGCGCCAGTTGACGTTCTTGAGGTCCCGCGCGGAGCCGACGGTGATCTCCACCTCGTACCGCGAGCCCATCTTGGCCTTGGTGGTGGTGGTTGGTTGTACTCCGGCGAGGCGGCGATGGAGGCCGGTGATGATGATGTGGTTGCTACGGTGGTGGATGGGATGGAAGCCGGTGGACGGTGGCGACGGCATAAATAGGCGAGAGTGCGCTGGGGATGGTGCGGTGCAGCCCGTCATGTTTGGCTGGAAAGTGGGCCCGGCGTCTTTGGTTTGGTAGAAACGGAGGGAGTAGGTGAGGATGCATGCATGCGGTCTTATTTTCTTCTTTGTATTTTTCTTGGGACGGCGACGACGGAGGGAGTACATGTACGTACTACATTGTCATGACACATATTGGCATATCCTATCTCTAATCTTTGGACTATCTAGAAGAAATATTATTACTTAGCATCCAAGGGATTGCAAGAGATTTAATTAGGAGGTGGCATGCACAAATTATTAAGGAGTAGAGTGAATTAGTAGCTACCCGATTTGGATCCTCCAAATTAACACTCAACACACAAAGTATCTTTGTTTCCAAAATTATTATTACTTAAGCTCCAAGGGATGGCGCAAGATTTAATTAGGATATATGCCAATAATAATAATCTTGTGTGATCCCTTCGAGCCTAAGTAATAATAAATTTAGTTAGGATGTATGCCAATAATAATAATCTTGTCCCTTCGAGACAAGATTTAATTAGGATAAATATTTTTAATGTATATGAAAACTGTACAACATGTATGAAAAAAGTAGACATCCAAATATACATATAAAAGAAATGTGAACCATGTATTATTGTATTTACAAAATATTAAATGTGTATCAGAAAATGCTCCAGATGTATTAAAAAATGTAGAGGACGTTGAAAAAATTGAACAGAGAAAAATAATTTTTATAGGTTGGTCATGATTAAAAGAATGTTAATCAAGGATTTATTGAATTTTAAATATCTATAAAAATGTTCCAATGAATAGGAAAAATGTACACCATGTACTATAAACAATGAACATAAAACATAAAATTTAGAAAATGTTCATCATGTATCCTGGACATAAAACAAAGAAAACCAGTGAAAATATCTATCCTGGACTAGCCGCTTCACATGGAGGGCTCACCTATCTAAGCACTACACACAACAGAGGCCCATTAGGCGAAATTTGCGCTCTCTCTCTATATATTAATGCCTTTATTGTTTTTCTCAAAAACTTTATTTCCACATTGCAAAAAAGGGGAAAAAGTGTGCATATAAAATTTACATGTATAATATGTAAGTATGACATTTCATAGCAGTATTTTTTTTAATGTGGCATAAATGACAAATACGTATATAAATTGGCCTTTTTCTAGGACAGAAATTCGGGTTTTACCGATCACCATATTATTTAATGAAAGTTTACAAGTATGTACTGAACATGTATACAATTTCAAAGAAAAATATTTGAATTTGTTTGAAAGTTTAAATATCATATTCGATTGTTAAAATACCGGGCTCCATGGAGTTTCGGAGCCAAAAATCCGCACTCCTACTATTTTTCTTTTGAGGCCTACTAGTGAGTTGCCCGTGAGATGTGAGAGATATCATTACAACACAATATTGACACCACATGACATTTACTTATACAAAGGGAGTGTTAGATACAATTACGCCCTGACTGGTAGTTCAACTAATTGAAAAAAAAATGTAAATCATACCAGCATAGCGCTCCAATATGTGGACATAACATATTACATGCATGTGTGAACCTTGAGAACATTTTTTTGGGTGTTGTGTTCCTCCACAAAGATGCATGCAATTTAAGAAGTGGCAGGTCAGAAGTTTCTTTTGTGAGAAAAAAACATAAGGTAATCCGGTAATTGGCAACACTGTTATTTATTCAAGAGAAGAAAAATATTGGAGCAAGAGCTGCATGGAAGATTCTATAATAGAGAAGTGTGTGAAGAGATATGGCAAATGATACATATTGGCTGATCGATCCCGCGCGGTTAGATTGGCCGAGATTGTGAATGGTGTATTAAGCCTTTGTTTAACTTAAAGGGTGTATTAAGCTTAGTATTGGAAACCCTTGCAAATATCGCTAAGAAAAACCATACAAATAATTGAAATATAACCAAAATGGCTGCAGCCGTCTATTAATGTTAATCATTCAAATAACAAATCCAGGGTATCTCTCTCTTTCTCTCTGCATGTATATATATGCATGAGCGTACGTGCAAGTTGTAAACACTAGAATAATGGAAGCACTCACACACACACA
>NC_057803.1:602449501-602454376 GCF_018294505.1 Triticum aestivum
AGTTCAAAGTACGGGCATGCACCTCTAATTGCCGGCCAGCATATCGATCGGTCCACTAGCTAAGCTAACTAGCTATTCCATTCAGCAAAATCAACACCAATGTGCACTAGGATCAATTTGCTTTTGGGTTTAAATTTAAAATTTAAAATCCAAGGGAACAGCTGCTATAGCTAGCTACTCGATCAGCCTTTTTCATATCGATCTGTCCGTTGCAAGCACGCGAGGGGAGACGAACGAATATTGGACCACGCCACGCCATTGTATACTCTACTCATCACAAGTCTCATACCACTATGTTGACTCGTCGCCTTATTTCTACAACATATTTTAGAAAGTACTATACACTGCACTGTACTATACCTTTTGTTGGACTTCTTTTGACTATCCAACTTAATGCTTTGAACAATAATTAGTCTAGCTAGCAGTATAATTTATGTCACATGAAATAGCCACCGTCAAATAAGTATTTCAAAATACTTCCGTATGACTACAGTTTTGCAACCACTGACTGAACATTGCATGGGAGATTCATGGTTAAAATATGAATTTGGACACTCAAACTACGCCTCATGTTTTGGAAGGGATGGGGTACTACACTCAACACTGCTCTCTTCTGGTTATTACTCCCTCTATTCCTAAATATAAGTCTTTTTAGAGATTTCACTATAGACTACATACAGAGCAAAATGAGTAAATCTACACTCTAAAGTATGTTTATATACATCCGTACGTAGTTCGTAGTGGAATCTATAAAAAATACTTATATTTAACGAAGGGAGTACTTGAGTAATTCCGAATGCAAATGGTCAATAGAACTTTTGAAGTTTTGCTACAGATATCTTCTGTCTCATAAGTTCAGCATATACAATTGAACTACACAATATGGTTAGTTATTAAGCTATATATATTGTATTGCCAAACCATGAAAGTAGATGTGTCCCTAAACTTTGAACTCGGCTTGTTTTCACTTTTTTTTTGTATTTTCCTTGTAAATGTCAGTTCGACAAATCACAAAGCAAAAACTGAATCAAGTTAAACATGTTATGATTTTTTTCCTAAACAAGAAAGCTATATAATGAATGCACTAAATTTAAATCCCTAATACAAAACAAAAAAGACATTCTTTTGATGCTACGACCATAGATAACTAATATTTTTTTCAGAAAGGTTGATAGCGCACCTGGCCTCTATATTAGTTGATGCCGAGCGAATCGTCTTACAAAACATAAAGAAAAAAGAACCAAGACAATCCAATATGGATCTTCCTCGCAACAAGATATCCACAATCCCACCACAAACCTCATGACATGTGATGGAATTATGCTATATTCATATGTTTTAGGGGATCATGCGACTCAAAAAGGCATATAAACCTGATGAAATGACCACACATGGCCAACCTCATGCACTCATGGCAACATCAACTTGTCAAAACAGTGCTAGCAATGGGGAATGAAATTCATGTAACCAAAGGATGAGCAGTGTCCATCGAGTAAAATTTGCTAAAAAAAAATGACTCGAGTAAAGTTTAGTTTAGTTAGGGGGGAGATTAAATTTCATAAATATATTGACATTGATCTATTGGACCAAGCAAAACTAATTAATCTTGCAACATCATTGCGAGAAATGTGGAATTCATTGTCAATATTTCTCAGCAATGTCAGGCTCTTGTGCTCATAGAATTGCAATGGCATGAAACGAGCTATGTATACATATTCATCATTCCTTCTCCCCACCTAAATATCTAGTTAAGTTGAAGGAACTTTGTGAAGTATGTAGGATATATATGCACACAATAATCTGAGAGATGGAGTATATAAGAGTCATACAATCACTAGCATATCTGCAGGCAGTAAAAGGAGCTAATTTATAATTCCTCATACATCTGTAACTCCAGATGTTTTTTCACAGATAAGCAAAGCAAATTAAGCAGAGATTCTAGTTAATTACCAGCTGCTAGATGTATATATATGCAATGCAATTCTCTAGTTATTGGTATGACGATGGATTTCGTTGAAGATCTGATCTTGATGCTTGGAGGCGTTGACACATGGACGAGCTGCTCCTGAAGTCCTGACTGCTTGATGCTATCTAGCTAGGTAGGTAGCTAGTAGGGCGGCCGTGCATGCGCCGCCCATTCCGGCGCCGCGTGCCCGCCACCTCCCGGCATCAGGTTCGGCGGCACGCCGTACATCGGCATCCCCGCCGCGGAGGGGTCGCCGGCCATCATAGGAGGAAGAGGAGCACCTGCGCCGGGGGCGCCGTGCCTGCGGGCGGCCTCCAGCTGGTGGTGATCCTCCTCGGCGTCGTCCAGCGGCAGCCGCTCGTAGGTGGCGTTGGCGAAGGTGGACGCGATCACCATGACGGGCCCAGCCGCGGTGAGCGCGCCCACGACGCTGCCCCCGACCACCTGGCCCTGGCCGCCTGCGAGGTAGACGGTGAGGCCCGTGGAGCCCGGCGGTGAGGGCCCGGGGAGGAAGGTGCCGGTGAGGGAGAGTATCTCGAATCTTCCGCGGAGAGCGACGACGGCGCCAGGAGCGGAGGGCTGGCGCAGGGCGACGTCGGCGACGGTGCCGGCGCCGCTGAGCACGCAGACGCCGCGCTGCCTGCGGCGGGAGAAGTGGGCGATGGACTCGGCGACGTCGGCGCCGCCGGCCACCTCCATGACGTGGCTGCGCAGCGCGTTGGGGCTGTCGCGCGTGACGAAGATGGGCGGCTTGGGCTTGTTCTTGGAGCCCGGGGGGCGGCCGCGCGGGCGCCGGTTGGCCGGCACCACCACCGCGCCCTCCTTGGGCTCGTCGTCCTGCTCCTGCCCGCTCCCTCCGCCGCTGTGGCTGCTCTCCCCGTCCACCTTGGGCGCCGCCATGGCGTCCTCCAGCTGCTGCTGCTGGTTGTGGTTGCTGGCGAGGCCTGATGCAGGCGGCGCCTCCGTCAGCCGGCCTTCGTCCCACCACCTGTTGGCCATCTCCACCTAACCTAACTGATCTGTGCTACCTAGCTTGCTTCCTTTCTTGATATGCTCTTCTTTCTTGGTGGCTAGCAAGCTTTCTTGATTAATTACTTGTCTTCTTCGCCATGATGCCCTGGATCTGCATACAAATGAAATGAAGATGAGAGATCGAAATCGAATCGAAGGAACTAGCAACAACCATACATGTGATAGATGCTTGTTTACAGAATTAAGAACCAGCTCCTAGCTTGTTATCTTTTGATTTCATGAGCAAGAAGAGGATGCATGGAACTAAAGGGGCTAGCTAGCTAGGAGATGAAGAGGAAATATATGAGTACCTTGTGCGCCATGAAATTGCAGCTAATCAAACCAGATAGGGTGGAGAATTAGCTAGATCCCCATCGATGGATCGATCTAGTATGAGATTTTGGCCGCTCCTTCTTTTTGTTGGTGTGCACTAGCTGAGGCCTCAGCGAGTGTGTGGTGTATATATGGAGGATCCAGAAAGCTAGCTAGCTAGAGGGTAGAAGAAGAGGGGGAGGAAGACTTGCTTGCTGCAAGCTGAGTAAGCAAGCTTTGTCATGGAGAGGGATGCATGAGGTGTGTTAACGTTGATGGGTACCTTCTAGTTGTACTTGTTCCACACCTGCCTCCAAGCTAATTCACTTCATTATAGTTATATAAAAATATTAACTTCACTATAGATCGATCGATACGTATGTATACTAGTACTAAAGCAGTATGTGTACATGGCATTTGTTCTTCTTACATAGAGAAAATTATGGCTAAGTGCACCCCTATTACTTGGTTTACCTATATTTTACGGTGGGTAACGTGGTGGGGAGTACAACTCCCACATACAAAAAAAAAATACTTTGTATGATTGCATGGACCACTATTGGTACCATTTGTTTAGCTGCCTACATGTGTGTATACTTAAAAATGAGTCACCCTTCTACCATCAAATGTGGATTGGCATACATTACCAGCCCCACCAACCGGTTTATTCATGTTAAATTAATTCAAGGTATACTTTTCAACGCAGTGATTTTGAATACATAGCCTTACACCGAATTTTTATATAAAAATGAAAATGACCGTCGATCGAAGTAGAAAAAAAAATCTATGGTGTATGCACGAAAATCTACTACAGGGTGATTTTGAATACGTTGCCTCCACTGATTTGTATAAAAAAATGACAATGACTGTTGATCGAACTAGAAAAATCTACGGTATATACACAAAGATCTACGGTGGGTCTTGTCAAGATCTTCTACGTGACAAGTATGTGGGCTCTAAGGCACTCTTTTTTTTAGAACGTAGACGCTAGGAGCGTCCGGCCTTAAATTAATAAAGCCAACATCGGAACAGGCAAAGTAGCTAACCGCGGACATAACATGTTCGAGACAAAAGCCAGGGCTACGCGACTCTAAGGCACTCTCGCCAGGCCAGCGGAAACTTGATGATTCACACTACTTCTCGTCTGATTGGGTGAAGAGAGGTAATTTATCTTTCGTTTTGCATCCTTAAGCCTCACACATAAGATTTTAAGAAGGCCAGTGTTGGGAAAATATCCCACTTCGTGAGCGGTTCCCATTGGGGTTTTCATGTTGTATGTATAAGCATGTTACAATTGCGAAAGTCTTATGTATTCCACCGGCAGATGTGGCATTAAGGCTCTATCAAACTGGCCCATGGCTAGTAGAACAGTTCCATTATTAGATCAAGGTATTTTTATAGCTACCGCTAAGTATATACTTCAAAATAAACCATCCTACCATCAAATGTGGATTGACATATATTACCAACCCAACCAACCGCTTTATTTATGTTACATATAACATATACTTCTCAATGTCGTGATCTGTATAGGAAAAATGAAAATAGTCATCGATCCAAGTAAATGATAGAATGGAAGCGGTTTA
>NC_057803.1:602454722-602459711 GCF_018294505.1 Triticum aestivum
GTATATTCAAAAATAGTTTAGTAATTAAAAAAGGTCAAAAAATCCTCGAACTATTTTGGAATCAAATATGACCAGGTATTATACTCGTATAAAAAGTTTGGCCAAGGAATGATTCCCGTTGACTTCAGGCAAAAAAACAAATTTATGGCGACAATATAGCATAAATAGTTCTATCGTTTTTTTGGCAAATCTTTGACCCCTGATACAATGAAAGTCATTCCATGTTTAATCTTTTTATACGAGTGCACTACTTGGTCATATTTGATTCCATAAAAAGTTTTGGGATTTTTTGACATTTTTCTAATTACAAAATTATTTTTGAATATAGGGGGTGTGGCACCCGAGTGCTCCTATGTATTTTCGATGATACAATGGCCAACTTCTTTTCCGACAAACATGAGATTAAACCACCAACCTTTCTATTAGTCGGTGCACGGAGCAATGTATTCATTAATTGGAAGTGCGTTAGAGGGAACACATCACACTATGTAGTATAGCAATAGAGTATCAACGTATATACAACTCACGCGTCAGAACTTTGATTGATTATAAATGACACAGACATGCAATGCCAGGTTATTTCATATGTCTTAATTAATTAATTATACATGAAATACCATTATTTGGTGTGGTGTTGGTGGGGCCGATTATACTATATATATATATATATATATATATATATATATATAGACACACACACACGTGTGTATTTATAGTTTACAATGGGACGAGTGCATTTAGGCTGGGTAGGAGGGAGTATGTTGGAGATTAGGGCTCCTTGCAAGAACGCATGCACGCTCTACATTTATTTTTCGTTGCATGCCTGCTGGCGTAGGTAGGTATACGTAGCTTGATTTATCTTCTTCCACCTATCTGGGCTCTGTGCGAATGGACAGCTGTCACTTACGTATTTGCTAGGTGCAAAATGCCAGGGTTTTCCAATTACAAATACTATTGCAGATGTGTGTCAAAGATTTTTGAACTGGTTAATGTACTTTACATAAAACCATGCATTTCTTTCTTTTGACTTCCCATGTTCATGTGTAACATGTTTTTTTAGAAACACTATACAAACACAGACACTCACATACACGCATCTACAAACATTCCTATGAGCACTTTTGAGAGATTGAATCAACAAAATTTGAGATTGACGAAGTGGCCAGAGGCACCTTGTAGTTGGCAAGAACATCATCTTGTACATAGCCAGAATGCCTGAAATAAACTCAAAATAATGTGATCACCCATGCCAAGTCCAGGACTTCAACTCGGTGGTTCCTCTACAAGAAACATAACCATCTGAGCTACACTCAATTCGATGCATACATCATGTTGATGTAAGCTCCTGTTGATGACTATTTGTATACAGATGCGTCGTAAGTCCTTAAAAGGGGTTTTCAATAAGTTATATTTATTTATTAACTTGAAATATCACATCAAGGAGATATGATCGGAAAGAGTTACACGTGCATAACTGGAAATACTACTACTAATATATATAGTAGAAGTGACTTGCATTATGCATTATGCCTTTGTTATGTAAAAATAATCATGTGGTCGTATGATTTACTGTTGTTGATTAAATCGTTCGGACACTTCCAAAGTTCGTCCTACTTGTTAATTAAATAAACTAATCCCCTGATTAGACTAAGTACGGTTCCCAATAGCCAGGGCTGATCCTCTGTACATTATGGCTACCATACTGTGGTGTACCAGTACCACCCACATGGATGTTTCTTGTCAACCATTCAAGATCACTTTTAGTTGGGAAGAAAAATAATCAAAAACACCTATCGACGTCACTCACCAGTTCGACTGACGACTCTGTGACGACATGTGTCAAAAGATGTGTAAATTTGTGTCTCTTGGAGGAGGTTACGTTCATTGAGAGTTTACTAATTGTTAAAGATACACTTATTATTGGTTGTAATTGTTTTGCTTTCTCTTCCATGAGTTTTACGTTACCATTCATTCGAACTCCTCTCTTCTCCTCTGGTACTGTCGTTGCATCTTGATCATGCCAACGTTGCACCGTTCACTTTTATCCTTGGCAAATACAGAGTAAACCTATGATCAACCTATATATTACACATTATTATTGCCATCAACTTGAACTGTAGCTAGAGTTACATCAACACAATCATTCACCCTCTGTTCCATTGTAATAACCCTCGATCTTGCAAGTAGTGGTCATCCTTAGGATCTAGAGGGGGGAGTATAGAATCAACTGATATTACTATACCAACATGATCTTGATTTTCTCTCCAGTAATTAATTAATAATATACTAAATATAATCTAAAATGTAAGTCAGTGTAGAAGTTTCCAGTCAAACGTTTTTAATTTGACAACCTAGTAAAAAGGAAAAAGTAGTAGCATCTAAAACACCAAATTAATGCTACTAAACTCATGACTAAATATGCTTTTGCAATTATTTTTATGTGATCTACATGTTTGGAGAATACAATATACCCTGGAAATCTTGCATTTTAGAGGGAACAAACATAAATATCAGAGTAGCTAGGGCTTTCGAAGAGCAAACCAAAATCCAGGTTCCCATGCCAGACACCTAACACGATCGATGATATAGAGTCTAATAATGAGAATTGGCGGGCTCGCCAATAAAGAAAAGGAAATATGAATTAGCTACTATATATCTTCTAATGGCATGGGGGCTTGGGCTCTAGTGATGTTACATGAACATGCAAGTCTCAATTGGCTTTGATCCCCGGTTACTTTAAAGTACTGAGAAGTAGTGATGAGATTCCATTTGGCTCTATTAGTGGTGGTCCTAAGCACAAGTTGCCAAGTAACACTACTAGTGTACTCACTGATCCACTACGTACTAACCAGGCAACTACTAATCAAAGATCGATTATCCTGGCCGTCATGGTCATGCATGGTTTGTTTATGTAATCAATCCTGCTGGTTGGTTAATTTAGAGTAAGCTTTGCTCCTTAACTCGACACGTGTACCCGATCATGCTAAAAGCAACACAACTTGCTAGAAGAACAGCTTACCCATCCTCTCTTTATTCTTCTGTTGCGGGTTACCCATTCTCCTTTTAACATGTTCTAGAACAAGTAGACGACAACGTAATCCTAGTTGTCCATATGTATGGGTAGATGGGAGGAGAAAAAAATATGTTTTGGTCTCTCAATTATTGCAAAAGTTTAAATTAATTTCATTACGGGAAACTTCCGGTCTCTCCGCTTGATTTGAAAAGGCAAAGGTCATATATTAAGTAGCACAGACAATGACCAAAACACCCGTACAAAAATTGAAAAATGCATTCATGTTTTCGGGGTGATCAAGTCTTCTTCTTCCTACATCCATCAACGACACGCTCTGAGCAAAGCTCGTTGCCATTTCTGGCCTCCTTCTCAATAGTGCAAACTTTTATAAACTTGTGATCTTGTAGAAGCGGCAGCAGAAAGTTGCCGGTGTAGAATATAACATGTCGGTGGCCCCAAAGAAGAAAATGCCAAAGAGGGCATGTAGAACGCCCTAGGGCCGGCCATATGAAGTCAGGAACACACATGACCAAGGTTGGCCAAACCTTTGTCGGTCGAAATTGGAGACGGAGAACCAACACATGACCACATTGTTTGCTACACATGGCTGCCCCATTGAGACAAATCCGTAAATGAAGAAAACAAACCTTGAGAATGTGAAGAATCGCCACTGACACAAGGGCGCGACAGGGAGACCTTATTCCACACCGACGGCGACTCCATCATATTACCACTGCCGATCAAAGACTTTACTCCGATCCTAACTCTACCACCAAGGCACTAACAGTCAGTTTGGTTTGTATCCTCATCAAATCTTGCCTGGCCTGGAAGTGTGCCTGAGTTTCAGGGATGGTTGTTTTGTTCCTGCCCTAGGAAAAGGAAAGGTTGTCTGGCCTGAATTCCTTGTACCATGACTAGCCTGGCCCAGGCGACCCAGTTCGGATGCCTGGACGAGCGCCACAAGGCTAATAGCAGCTTGGCTGGGATACTAGACCAAACAATGGCCCCACCAAGCTTATTAATGGAACGTCAATGCTCTTGCCTGTCAGGCACCAACCACTAGTAGAAAAGGGTCAAATGTGAATCACATTAGTGCCGGTTTGAATTTGAGCCGGCACTAATGTGACCATTAGTGTCGGTTCCAACGGCTAGGTGGACGGACATCATTAGTAACGGTTTGTGAGCATCCTTTAGTACCGGTTCATGCCACGAACCGGTACAAATGAGGCCAGTGCGGCTGTGGTCAGGCTGGGGCCCCCACGAAGACCTTTAGTACCGGTTCGTGGCATGAACCGGTACTAGAGTTTCTTAGTAAGCTGATTTTTAGTCCCACCTCGCTAAGAGAAAGGCAGTATGAGCGGTTTATAAGCCGTGAGTGCAGAGACAATGACGAAGAGGCGCAATGCTCACCTGCATGTTGATTAGCTTCAAGCCTTTCGAAATAGCATAGATTGCATTGAGCTATGTGCAGTGCAGTCTACACTATTCCGAAAGGCTTGAAGCAAATTAACCAGCATTGCACCTCTTTTTTATTTTTAATAACTTATTTGGACTCTGGACTTCTTGTGTTCAGTATGCAGCATTCAAAGCGACGTCATCAATTTCCAACATGTTCTGACATCATTTGTTGTTTTTCAGTCATTTACCGAATTGTTTAAAGAGCTAAATGACCGTGAAATTGAAAATCACTACAAAATGAACTATGAAAATGCTGAAATTTAGCATGGTATCATCATTTCACCCGCATAGCATGTGCAAAAGAGTAGAGAGGGTCACGGCAAAAACTGGACGCACTTCGTGTACAAACTGGACAATCTCTTTCGGAGTATCAGGGTTTCGGACAAGAACTTATCTGTTACACGGGCACTTCAATATTTTTTAAACTTATTTGAACTCCGGACTTCTTTTGCATTCAGTATGAAGCATTCAAAGCGACGTCATCAATTTCTAACATGTTCTGACATCATTTGTTATTT
>NC_057803.1:602459860-602460269 GCF_018294505.1 Triticum aestivum
TTTACCGATTTGTTTAGAGAGCTAAATGACCGTGAAATTGAAAATCACTACAAAATGAACTCTGAAAATGTTGAAACTTGGCATGGTATCATCATTTCACCCGCATAGCATGTGCGAAAGAGTAGAGAGGGTCACGGCAAAAACTGGACGCACTTCGTGTACAAACTGGACAATCTCTTTCGGAGTATCAGAGTTTCGGACGAGAACTCATCTGTTACACGGGCACTTTGATGTTTTTTAAATTTATTTGAACTCCAGACTTTTTTTGCGTTCAGTATGAAGCATTCAAAGCGACATCATGAATTTTCAACACGTTCTATCATCATGTGCTATTTTCAGTCATTTACCGATTTGTTTAGAGAGCTAAATGACCGTGAAATTGAAAATTACTACAAAATGAACTCTGAAA
>NC_057803.1:602460397-602461761 GCF_018294505.1 Triticum aestivum
GAGCTAAATGACCATGAAATTGAAAATCACTACAAAATGAACTGTGAAAATGTTGAAACTTGGCATGGTATCATCATTTCACCCGCATAGCATGTGCGAAAGAGTAGAGAGGGTCATGGCAAAAACTGGACGCACTTCGTGTACAAACTGGACAATCTCTTTTGGAGTATCAGGGTTTCGGACGAGAACTCATCTGTTACACCGGCACTTCAATGTTTTTTAAACTTATTTGAACTCCGGACTTCTTTTGCATTCAGTATGCACCATTCAAAGCGACGTCATAAATTTCCAACATGCTTTGACATCATTTGCTGTTTTTCAGTCATTTACCTAATTGTTTAGAGAGCTAAATGATCGTGAAATTGAAAATCACTACAAAATGAACTGTGAAAATGTCGAAACTTGGCATGGTATCATTATTTCACCCGCATAGCATGTGCGAAAGAGTAGAGAGGGTCACGGCAAAAACTGGACGCACTTTGTGTACAAAGTGGACAATCTCTTTCGGAGTATTAGAGTTTCGGACGAGAACTCATCTGTTACACTGGCACTTCATTTTTTAAACTTATTATAACTCCAGACTTTTTGTGCATTCAGTATGCACCATTCAAAGCCATGCCATCAACTTTCAACCATCAACTTGGCATGGTATATAAAAATAAATGAATAGAAGAAAATAAATAAAGCAGAAAAGAAAAAAGCAGAAAAGAAAAAATAGCAGAAAAGAAAAAAACTGTAGCAGAAAAGAAAAAAACTATATAAAAAACTACTCAGAAATAAATAGAAGAAAATAAATATAGCAGAAAAGAAAAAACTACTCAGCAATAAATAGAAGAAAAAATAAAGCAAAAAAGAAAAAAACTATATAAAAAATTTGGGGCGCTGCCCTGTGGGCCTGCTAGACCACGGGCGTGCAATTTCAGGCGCACAAGGCCCAGCAGACTCACAGCGTAGTTAGGACCAAAAGCCTGCTTTATAGAGGAGTTTGAAATGGCAGCCGCGGCTGGGTTTATAAACCAGTGCGGCTGCCCTTCGCCCGACGAGGTGGGACTAAACTTTTTGCACCGTGGGTGGCAGCGCACCACCTTTAGTACCGGTTGGTGGCTCCAACCGGTACTAAAGGGTGCTCTTCCCGCCTCTTGGCCTGGCCAAAGTTGGCCTTTAGTATCGGTTGGTGGCTCCAACCGGTACTAAAGGCCTCTCCTATAATATAACACTTACGAAAATTTTCAGTTAGATCATGTTCGTCTTCGTCGCCGCCCCCGCCCCGTATCGCGCCCCGTCCCCGTCCCCGTCGTCGCGCGCGCCCCGGCCGTCCCCGCCCCCGTCGCGTCGTCCCCGTCGTTGTCGTCTCGCGCCGCCGC